>NC_063171.1:8001996-8040422 GCF_023159225.1 Perognathus longimembris pacificus
CTGCAAAAGTGGATTCTTGACTTTACAGAAAATGCTTCCGCATTCTGTTTGATATTGGCTGAGAGTTTGTTATATGTTTCCATTTTGACAAAAAATATGATTGACTCTTACCCAATTCCTTTGAGATATGCAGGTTAACAATAACAAACATATGATTTTAAAATTCATGGCTTCTTAAAATAGAATTCTACTGCATTCTCTGTTGTATAGTTTTCTGGTGCACCCAGCTTTTATTGTGCACACATGAAATAAATAGTTATTTGGAGACTTGTATGTCATAACTTTGGTCTTTTGTTCTGTAAATTTCTCAGTGTAGATGTTAATTCTTGGAAAGATTGACAATGTTTGACAAGATGACAGACTGATAGACATTTCTATAATGCCCTGACTGTGGGTGACTGAAAAAGGATGTGAAGGAAAATATTTTTGAAATTAGCCAAATGTTATTATCTAAGACTCTTAGTTATGCATTTATCCTTTTGATGACTGGCTCTCAGTTTTAAAAGTGTTTGGCACTTCATAATTTTTGTATTTTTTGTATATATTAATTTAAAAACAATTTTTGTATGATTGTACACTATGTAATCTTACAATATTTGGTTCAAAATAAAGTTAAATGCTTATCTCATATACATCATGGCACATTTAAAATTATTCCACAGATTAAAGACCTATTTACAAGTAAGCATTTTTTCACTTTTTTGTGTGTTTGTCTTCCAAATCAAACCCAGGGTGGTAATATAATTGGAAGATACAAATCCCATGAGCTATAACTCCAGTGTAAGATTTACAAAACAGAAGTTGCCCTTTGGTGACTCATGCCTGTAATCCTAGCTACTCAGGATGCTGAGAACTGAGGATCTAACTGAGGCTCATAGTTCAAAACCAGCCTGGGCAAAAAAGTCTTTGAGACTCTTATTTCCAATAAACCACTCAGAAAAAGCTGGTAGTTTTGCTATGATTCAAGTAGTAGAACGCTAATCTTAAGCACAAACAGGCTCAGAGATAGTGCCCAGGCCCGGAATTCAAGCCCCAGGACCAGCAAAATAAATGAATGAATGAATAACATGCTGGAAAATAGTATAGATGAGTATAGATGAGAAATTTTAATTCTAAGAGAGGAAAAGTCTTCCATTAAAATATTAAATTCATGTTACTTAGCATCATGTATGCATTCATAGGGACATAGTTATTAGGCTCTTGTGATCCTCTGCTGTGACTAGCCTAAACCTGTGCTAATTATTCCCTATGAGGGAGACCATAGAGTCCATGTTTCTTTGAGTCTGGCTCACTTCACTTAGTATATATTTTTCCAAGTCCTTCCATTTCCTTATGAATGGGGCAATGTCATTCTTTCTGATAGACGAATAAAATGCTATTGTGTATAATGTACCACATTTTCCTGATCTATTTGCCTACTGAGGGGCATCTGGGTTGGTTCCATATTTTAGTTATGACAAATTGTGCTGCGATGAACATTGTTGTGCTGGCTTTAGTGTGTTCTTGTTTGTGGTCTTTTGGGTAGATGCCCAAAAGTGGGGCTGCTGGGTCATAGGGGAGCTCTATGTTTACCTTTCTGAAGAATCTCCATATGGCTTTCCAGAGTGGCTGAACCAGTTTACATTCCCACCAACAATGAAGTAAGGTTCCCTTTTGGCCACATCACCTCCAACTTTTGTTATTGTTAGTTTTCTTGATAAAGGATATTCTTACTGGGGTGAGGTGGAATCTCAATGTTGTTTTAGTTTGCATTTCTTTTATGGCCAGTGATGCAGAGCACATTTTCATATGTCTCTTGGTCATTCTCATTTCCTCATCAGAGAAGTCTCTTTTTAAGTCTTTAGTCCACTTGTTGAGGGGGCTGTTGGTTCTTTGCGGTTTTGTCTTAGAGGAATTTAATTTTTTTAGTTCTGCATATATTTTAGATATGATGCCTTTGTCCATTTTATGACCAGTAAAGATACTTTCTCCATCTGTGGGCTTTCTGTTTATCTTGCGAGCTATGTCCTTCACCCTGCAGAAGCTCTGCAATCCAATCTTTCTTTCTTGTCCAATCTTTCTTTGATTTGTAGCATGCTATGGAAACAATTGTTATATCACTGTTGTAATTACTTTAAACATGCCAAGTGAAACCGTAGCTTCTTTTGTTGATGATCCTCTTGTATCCCCTTCCTGTGGTTGTACCGGTGCTATCACTCTATCTCATCTGAGTACACTGGATACTGTATATAATGGTATTAGAACTAGGGAAGTGAAAGGGAATGTCAAAATGGAGAGACAACGGATAAAAAGACAAATGACTCCAAAAGCAATACTTTCAAAACCATTTGGTGTAAACCAATTGAACAACTCATGGGTGGAGAGGGGATGAGGGGAGGGGGGAGGGAGGAATGAGGGAGGAAGTAACAAACAGTACAAGAGGTTAGGATGTCCTGTAAAAAAATGAAGACAAGGGAAAATGATAAACTTAATGAGAAAAAAGTAAATTCAAATGTAACATAAACAAAATCAGTAATATTTACACACACAATATGTGGAGATTTATTTTGAAGCATGGCTTGTATGATTATGGAGGCTAAGAAGTCCTACAGCCTTACACTTGTTAACTGGAGACCCAGGAACTGAAGGCATGGCTCATGAAGAAGTCATCAGAATGGAGTGACTCATAATGGCAGGACTTGTCAAAATCTAGCTTATGGAGGCACTAGTCCAGCAAAACATTTGAGTGAGAATTGGAACACTGAGTTCAAGACTTAATACCTGCCTAAGACAAAACAAACAAGCCCTAGAGATCCAGAAAATTAACAAGACAACTTTCAGTACTAGTATTAGGATCTAGGAACCAGGAGAACTAATGGTGAATATCCCAGTCATAGGACTGAAGATGAAATAAAATGTCTCAGGTAAAACATTTAAGTAAGCAAATAGTGTTGACTTTCTTCCACTGCTTTTTATTTTATTAGTGGAAGACTCTAATTGCTATAGTCTCATTGCTTTTTATATCTTTTTAATATGTTTTTGGTTTAATTTTGAAAGGTAAACTGCACCTAGAAATCTATTTCTTCAAGATCCAGTTTATTTGAATGTAGATTTTTGAATATTCCCTCATGATCCTCTGGATTTCATTGATAATTGATATATTTCCCTGCCAATTTTACATCCCAGACATGTCAAGCAGTGATTGGTAGGGGGCTGGTGTCAGAGCAGAGATAGAGTTAAGAAAGTACTCTACCACTCTCAAAGGCCAGGCTCTGCCTTCATTATGGATTTCAGTGTCTGCTCTGGTTTATCCATGTTGTGACCTTTTTCCTTTATACTTTGACATGTAGTAGAGAGTGAGAGGAGAGTAGAACCTGACACAGGTTCTGTGCTCTAGTCAGAATTTCTTCTTTTTAGTGGCGCTGTGGCTCAAGTGGCAGAGTGCTAGCCTTGAGCAAAAGGAAGCCAGGGACAGTGCTCAGGCCCTGAGTCCAAGGCCCAGGACTGGCCGAAAAAAAAAAAAAAAAGAAAAAAAAAGAATTTCTTCTTTTTTTCAGGCAGAAAAGTTTATTTGGGGGAGAGCAAACTGCCAGCGGGTATGAGATGGAGGCATGGGGAGACAGAGGGGAAGGAAGAAGAGAAGAATAAAAGAAGAGGAAGAGGGAGGGAGGGAGAAAGGGAGAAAGAGACAGAGAGAGAATCTACTTTGTATCCTTTACGTTTTCTTTTTCCTGCCTTGGAATAGGGTTCCTGGTAATGCTGAGAGAGGAATGGCTTCAGTTACCCACAGATCCAAAGTCTTATGTTAACTTCTTAGTTGATTATCCAAAAGGTTTTTCAGGAATCAGATATACTGTGTCTTCATGTTGGGTTTGGCAGGCCAGCAACTCAGGGATAACACTAGCTATGGGGGAGTTTACGCATCACCTTAGACTTCTTGATACACTGTTGGTTGTTGGAGGAGCTTTAATCAACCTATTTAGCTAAGAGTTTTCTCTGGGAGCCAAGTATTTGTATCATTGTGATGAGTGGTCCTGTGCCTGTAGACTAGCCCTTAGGATTGGGAACTTTGTCCCAGTGACAAGCTTCCTTGTGGACAATTTTGCCTTGATTGGTGCAGCATGGGTAGTGGTCGGAAACTAACTTACACTCCATACAAGTCTTGACAGCCTGCATTTAGTCCTTCGTTGACAGGTAACCTGAACAGGTAGCTCTTTTTTGGAAATAGAAACATAAGAGGATAAAAACAACTTTAAAAACTTAAAATGAAAACTAGCTTTCTAGCTGAGGTGGTTAAATCATGGAGCTTATCTTTGTGGGAGTTTTAGCTATTTAAGAGGAAGCAAGATTTTCTGTTCATTTATTTTATACATTTAGAAGTCAGGGGCTGGGGATATGGCCTAGTGGCAAGAGAGCTTGCCTCGTATACATGAGGCCCTGGGTTCAATTGCCCAGCACCACATATACAGAAAATGGCCAGAAGTGGCGCTGTGGCTCAAGTGGCAGAGTGCTAGTCTTGAGCAAAAGGAAGCCAGGGACAGTGCTCAGGCCCTGAGTCCAAGGCCCAGGACTGGCCAAAAAAAAAAAAAAAAAAAAAAAAAAAGAAGTCAGTATTTTCTGATTCCTTTAGCTACTTTCTGTCTTTTTGCTTATGTCATCTGTTAGCTCATTATCTTCTTCATCTCTCTGGTTCCTGTAGGCACAGGGAAGTAGTCCTCTCAGTAGCCTACCATTTTTGTCTCCCTATCAAATGTAATGTTTGGATTAAACATGTTTGTCTGTAGAAACCTGATTAAATTACCATCTCTGAGTATTCAGCTGAAATACTAAAAGTGCTGTGATAATGCATTTTGTATGTGAAGACATGGTTTTGGGTTCCAGAAAGAAGATTATCAACAATGTTAATTATGTGCAGCCCTAGAATAAAATATGGTGAACTGATAATCTCCAGTACCTTTGAAAGTGCATTTTTGAAACTAAACTGTTTCATCTATAATTAGCTGAAGTGATACAATGCTAGAGTAGGTTGAGGTCCCAGTTCACTGCAACAGGAGTCCTTTTATACATTCCTGGCCTGTTTATGTGTTCATAAAGCAGGCTAGCATTCATTTATGATCACTCTTTGAAATTAGCCTCCTCTCAGTACAAACTTCATTAAGCTCTTAAGATGAGAACCAATGCCTGCACATCCTAGTGTGCCCTAGTGAATAAACACTTCATTGTAAGGAAAGATGTGTGTTCTGTTTACCGCTGATACTCGCTTTGTGCTCCAGTATTATATAGAAGATAATTTGTAGGCATAGAGTAAATTATGGCTTTTCTTATTTGTCATTAATAAATGATGGGAAGATTTCATTTTAGGTGTAATCAAGTGGAATGAGTTTGCATTCTGTTGAGGATAATGCTAAAACCAGCACAAGCCAAGACAGAAAAGGGGGGAAATGTTACCTGTAGCAGGTGAGTAAAAGTAGTATCCTTCTTCAACAAATGAAGTATAGAAATTTTATTTGAAAAGTATGCACATGTTTATAAAGGAAAGTACACAGGAGTATATATATTCCTGAGTATGCCTCACATGAGGTGCGTATACTGGAAGAACATTTTAAGGTCATAAGAAGAAGATTACATACAAACATTTGGTCAAGCTTAGCTCAAGATCATCAAGGACAAATTTAAAGGTTATAGTTGGTAGGAATGACTCTGGTAATACTTACTTCTTTCACATTTTTTTTTTTGGCCAGTCCTGGGCCTTGGACTCAGGGCCTGAGCACTGTCCCTGGCTTCTTCCCGCTCAAGGCTAGCACTCTGCCACTTGAGCCACAGCGCCGCTTCTGGCCGTTTTCTGTATATGTGGTGCTGGGGAATCAAACCTAGGGCCTCGTGTATCCGAGGCAGGCACTCTTGCCACTAGGCTATATCCCCAGCCCTTTCACATATTTTTAAGTAAAAATAAAAGCTAAGCAACATTGAAGTACATTAACACAAGAATTTGTCCATTAAGATACCTGCCTTATTTATCAGCTAATGAAGTCAATCCCAAATATTTTATACTTTAATTTTGACAATTTTAAGAATAAAGTCCTCCTCCCTTTTCTTTGGTTTGAACTCAAGGCCTCTATGCACACTTGGTCAGCAGTGTTGCTGGCAACTCTTTACCTGATGGCTATTTATTATAGGCTTTTGCTTTATGTCTGAGATGACCTGCAATGAAATCCTCCTATAATTTCTCCTCTACATTGCTGAAATGACAAGTGCATAGTACTATACCCAGACCTCTAGCATTGGTCAAAGTGAAGTCTGATGAACTTTTGGCCCTGCTGCTCCTCAAATCACCTGAATTCTGCCTGGCTAAGTGACTAAGGTTACAGACTTCATACATCATGAATGGTAGTAGCAGCAGCAGCAGCAGCAACAGCACTAGTATTTTTCCAGGTTTAGGGCTTGAACACTGGACCTGGGGACATTCCTTGAGTAGTGTTGCTCAAGGTTAGCGTTCTATGACTTGAGCTACAGTTCCACTTCTGTCCCAGGCTAGCTTGTTAACTACAATTTGCAGATTTCAGTCTCCTAAGTAGCTGGCTTGGCTATAATGTTTTAATCTATTTCTTCCTAGTTAGAGGAATGAAACTCTCCTGATGTTAGGGTGTGATACATCTTAGAATCACCAGGACAGTCTAACAAGATACCTTGGCTATTTGGGTTTTCACTTTTTCTCAGTTGTCTTGTCAAGAAATTCTTGTGGATATTTTTTATAGCCATAAACAATAAATAAAAATCTGTAAAATTTGTATTTTAAATTCATAAACCTCAGAAATATAGAATTAAGTCATAAGGAATATGGTCCAAAATGGTTAAACAAATAGGCTTTCAGGATTTTTTTTAAAAAGGATACTTATTTTTGCATTGTATAATTTCATTGTATTCAATGTGATTTGAATGTTTATTTGAGATGCAAAGTAATAAAAATACTTCTAAGATTAAAGCTCTATGACCATAGCAATGTATATATGATCACATAAAATAATCCTAAGTGAAAGGAGCTACAAGATTTGGAAATAAGTGGTTTATCTTTGATGTTGTTATTTCCAATGTACCCTATGAAATTATGCCTTTTTCCTTTTTCTTTCTTCCCCATGCTTTTACCCTTGTTCTCACAGTAACTGACTTTGGTACACTGGGTATTGTATGCACATTTACTGGAACTAGAACACCAGATGAAGGGGAACACCAGATGAAGGGTAAAATGTGAGCCAGTGCAACAGCAATACTTACAAGACAATTTTCTCTAAACCAACTACATCTCAGGGGAGTGGGGGAGGAGGGTAGGTGGGAGAAAAAGAAGGATGAGGTGAAAGTTGATAAGAAATTTACTCACTGCCTCATATAAGCAACTGTAACCCTTCTGTACATTACTCTGACAATGAAAAAATACAATTAGAAAGCTCTATGATCAAACAGAACATCTAAGAGAACTACCAAAAGTCTCAATTGCTTTTCGTTTCTTTGCAAAACATATAGTATCATTCCTTCTGATAAATGAGTAGAATTCCGTTATGTAGATATACCAAATTTTCTTGATCCATTTGTCCACTGAGGGGCATCTGGGTTGTTTATATATATTGGCTATAATAATGCTGCAATGAACATAGTTGTGTTGGTCACTTTACTATGGCATTGTTTGTATTCTATGGGAACATAATCCCAGGGGTGGGATTGCTGGATTATAAGCATGATCTATATCTAGTCTTTTGAGGAACCTCCATACTACTTTCCAGAGTGGTTGAATAAGTTTACATTCCCACCCACAGCTCAGTTGTTCTTATGCATTATATCCAGATTCATTTATAACATTATGTGGAACATACACTAAAAAATTAATTAGTGAACAACAAACCTAGCAGGTTGAGAAATAAAAATAGAAAATAGCTTATCCAATTGAGATGATTGAGTAATGAACAAAATTCAGCTACCAAGAGTTAAAATGTTTATTTAATAAAATCTAATAATTTATATATTCTTTACTGTTAGAGGGGATTCTAAAATCATGGATTCTGAAAATTATGTTTCATATAATTGGTATCAAATCAATAAAAAAACTGTGATGTATTAGGCAAACAATTTTATTCGAGAGCACAAGGTATTAGTGGAACTAATGTCCATGTAATTAGTGAAATTAATCCATATATTTGTTGAATATAATACCCACATCTAACCCAAAGTTAATTGTTGAAATAGACTGTTATCCTCAAAAAATGGTAGATAATTGTAGCATCATGAAAATAAATTTTTCTGTAACCATTGCTTTCTCTTTTTTTTAAAAAAAATTTCTAAATATCTTCTATTTTATTCATTTATATTTATTTATTTATTTTTATTCAGAAGCCAAATCATTATGTACAAGAAATTCCTCATTCCTCAATACATTAAAAGAGATCTATCAAAAGCCAAAGGAAGAGAAGCAAGTTAAGACAAGCTGACACTAGTTAATCATAATACAGAAAAAGCAAAACTATAAAGGATCCTAAGCACATTTTGGTTCTGAAAGAATCCAAATAATATTTCAGCACCTTGGTTTGAAATATCCATTTTAACTGGGCTGAAGTGGAATCTTTTTATTTATCTTTTCTTTAAACCAAAGGACAAGCTCTTACTATATAGCCTTCACTCACCTGATGAAACTCATTTCTCTTACTTCACCTACTTAAGGGTTGATGTTAAAGACATCAAATGCCTTGCCAAACTGAAATGAATCTTAAGTATTTTCTTGATTCCTAAGCTTGAAGAGATGGACTTTGTTTACTTGTTTTCTTGACATAATGGATATTAAACTCTGTAATTTGTAGATTCTATACATGTGTTTTACCACTGAGCTACATTTTCATCCTTTCTGAATGCAAATATCTAGATAAGAGTTTCTTTACAGCTTGTTTTACTTGTTTATACCTAAGACTATAGATAATAGGATTCACAAATGGAGCGACTATTGTGTAAAATGCAGAAAGAATCATATCTTGAATTGTGTCAGAAGATGATGGAAGCTTTAGATATACAACAGCAGCAGTACTGATGAAGACAGACACTACAATTATATGAGGGACACAGGTGGAAAATGTCTTTCCTTGTTCTCTGGATAAATAATTTGAACACAGTTGAAAATATGTGAATATATGACAGACCCATAAAAGCATTGCAGGCACCACAAAAAATCAAAAGGAAATAAGATGTACAATATCATTAATGAAGGTATCTGACCACGACAACCTCAGAAGAGAGGAGATATCAAAGAAGAACTGATGGACCACATTGGACTGACAGAAGGACAGCTTGAATGTGTTGGCAGTATGCACAGTTGAATAGATGATACCACTGAGTAGGGAACCCAGTGTAGTCTGAACACAGAATTTGCAGCTCGTGATGACAGGGTAGTGAAGAGGCTGACAGATGGTAATGATGGTGAGAAACATCCCCTCCACATATGACTCTGTTGTCTGTTATGGCATTGATACAGGCATTTGGCACAGTGACAGAAATGTAGCACATGTCTAAAATGGAAAGATTCCTTAGGAAGAAGTACATTGGAGTTTGCAGGTTGTGGTCAATAATTGTGACTGAGATGATAAGATTCCCTAATAGAGTAGCAAAGTACATTAAGAAAAATAACATGAAGTAACAGAATCATAAATTCTAGCTGTCTGGAAATCCCATGAGGATAAATTCAGTTACCATAGTAGAATTGGCCATTTACTGAATGTGTTGTTTGGCTGAGAGAAATTAATAGAGAAAGAAAGCACAAAATCAGTTAATGTAATCACCTTATGTATACTTCATGACACTTCTTTTTTCTATGTTAGGTAGTCAATTTTTCTGTGCAAGAAAGGTCAATTACTTTGACTGTATATTATTATACCAAGATTAGACAACTATGATCTCTATGCCAGCTGTGTGGGCATGACCTACAATGACTCTTAATCTGCCTCTTTATACAGAATGAAAATCTGTATTTCTTATGCAAATTTGAGCCTCTCATTGCTCACTTTTTCTCCTTAATAAACAATACTGACTGTATGTTCTTATAACATTACAAAGGTTAATCGCTTGCATTCTGATTTCTACTATCACTCACTGTTATTTGTAACTATAAAGCTATTAATTCACAATATAATTAATTCATTGTGATTGTTATATAGAAAAAATAGAGTCATTAAAGTATTTATTTGTCTCTATGATAGTAAATAATGCTAGAGTTAAGAGTCTCCTTGAAGCAAGTAAACTTTCCGGTAAGAATGAATGTTTTCCTTCAAACCAAGACTGACTTTTCTCCCTTTTAAACTTTCCACATTCTACAACTTGCTCTCATTCCACTGCACTCCTCCACAACACTGCACTCCTCCACAACACTCTCATTACTGTCAACCATAGACCACAATCCCTCCTGGTTTCACAGTCTTTTCCATCTATGGTATTTTCCTAAGAACACCGAGAGCCTCTTTGTTATTCATATTTATTTAATATGGACTTAAATTGTACTTTTTATCATAATGCTTTTACTTAGTACTGTTTACCACCATGCAGTTTTAGATTTCTTCTCTCTGAAAAACTAGATATAGGATCGCCAGCGAGATCCCAAGGCCCGGCCCGGGCCGTCCCCGCCCCGGGCCACTCCCCCCTCCTTCCCCCCCCCCCCCCCCCCCCCGTCCCCCCAGCCATGATCAAGGTGATCCTCATTTTCAACAACCACAGCAAGCCACAGCTCTCCAAGTTCTACCAGCCCTACAGTGAAGACACCCAGCAGCAGATCATCAGGGAGACCTTCCACCTGGTATCCAATAGAGATGAGAACTTCTGCAATTTCCTGGAAGGAAATTGTTAATTGGAGGCTCTGACAACAAGCTGATATACAGACACTATGCAACCGCTCTATTTTGTCTTCTGTGTGGATTTCTCAGAAAGTGAACTTGGCATTTTAGATCTCATTCAGGTGTTTGTGGAGACATTAGACAAATGTTTTGAGAATGTCCGTGAACTGGACTTAATATTCCATGTAGACAAGGTTCACAATATTCTTGCAGATATGGTGATGGGGGGAATGGTGTTGGAGACCAACATGAATGAGATTGTCACGCAGATCAATGCACAGAATAAACTAGAGAAGTCTGAGGCTGGCTTGGCAGGCGCTCCAGCCCGTGCTGTATCAGCTGTAAAGAATATGAATCTTCCTGAGATCCCAAGAAATATTAACATTGGTGATATCAGTATAAAAGTGCCAAACCTGCCCTCTTTTAAATAAAATACTAAAAAGACCACTCCCAGGTAAAAGCCCAGGGGGAAAAAAGTCATCTAAGTTTACCATGCAGTTGTTTACCAAAAATAGAGGAAGCAAGTCTTAACTTTTGCTCTTTGATTTAAGTCAAGGTACTGTATAGAAGTTGTGTAAAATCAGTATGGAAGCTCATTGTTGCTTTTCTTGCTCAGTGATTTGAAAGAAAGTGGACAGCATAGCTCGTGTGTGTGTTTTCTTTCTTTAGAAAAAACTGCATTCCTATGCCCACCTAAGGCATGCCCGTATGTATTACAGTGTTTCCAAAAGTGAAATACTACTTTAATTATATACAACCCAGAATGTTGGTGTTTTGTATGGATCACAGGTAGAGCATTCTCTAATTCTTTCTACCGTTTGTCACAATTGTTATTTAAAGAACCAAGTATGTATTGTGCAGGGCTAGATATCTGGCAGGAGGTAAGTGTGAGCGACCCGCACAGGAACATAAGCCAGGAGGACAAGCTTGAAGCAGGTCTCGTTTATTGTTGTGCAGATCAGAAATTATATAGCCCCCAGCAACCCCCACCTCCTGAGTCCTCCCCGGCCAATCACCTAGCAGGGAGTTGATGTAAGGCATTAGTGGAGGGCACCGATTGGTCCCCCAGTGGAGTGTGGGGAGCATGGACAGATCGTGGCCAGCAAGCCGGGCAGACGTGCCTGTGGGTACGTCTCCAAGAGCAGGAAGTGTTCTTCTACTGCTACTCCAGCTCACTCAGCCAGACCTGACCAGCTCTACCCACAGTATTGCATGAAAATATTATGACCTTTTCCTCCTAGTTTAAATAAACTCCAAGATAATTGGAAAAAAAAACTAGATATAGTCCTGCATATATGCTCATTTCATATATTTTTGGTTATTTTTCATCATAATCATTTAAAAGGATGTGCTATCCTCATACTCTAAAATGAAATGTTTTCTCATGTTCATTATAATATATTGAAAAGTTCTTATGAATTAAGTCCAGTGATAAAATTAACTATAAGATTACACTGAAATTTCACCTACAAATAGGTACTCACTCCTGATACTTTATGGTCTTAACCTGATGAACAGACCTTTGCTTGCCTTTTCTAGCTCTCCAAATCAAGGTCTAAAAAATAGTTATAATAAATCTGTCTATAGAAATATTTGAATATCTTCCATGAACAGTCTGATAATATTCTAAGATGTTGACAAGAGGTATTCACATTCAATGTTATATAACCCTGTGAATAGCAGTAGCAAAACCTCTTGGGAAGAGTGGCTTGGGAAAGAATCCTTACCAGGTTGTGAGAATGGCAAGCAGGCACTGGCAGGCAATGAGTTCCAGAGTATGGATGATAAGATCTACTTCAAATGACACAAGGACAGAGAGCTTTTCTTTAATATTTGTGTAGATAATTATAAAAACTGATTAAAATATGAGACAAAATTAATGTATTATACGTATATATTTAAAAATATTTCTAATTTTACCTAGTTAACTAAGATATGTACATAAATCAAATAGATAAAAATTCCAATAATGAACTGTAAGAACTATTTATTAATATATCCAGTTTATTTTCTTTTTATATTTTATTTTATTTATATATTTTATTTACATACTTAGTAGAATTTGAACTCAGGGCCTTTGAGCTAGCTAATTTGGTGCTCTACTCTTTGAACCATGTTTCCTGCTTATGTGTAGTTTAATAAAATTTTCTCATACGTGTAAAGTTAACCATCTTATTTATTTATTTAATATATTTTATTTTCTTTAATTGGTTTTACACAGGGTTTATATTTTATTGTCAGTTCATCAGTATACTATATCATCATCACCTTTTCTATACTTCTCTCCACTCATTCCCTCAATTTTCATAGTTTCCTAGAAAACAAATAGAATATTATGACTGAATTATTTCTAGCCTTTTTTCTTCATTTTCTATCTCCTCCCCTTGACCTACCTTACAATACTCCATAAGTTCCACTATACTAGAATTTATTTTTTTGGACTGCAAGTTTTTTCAGAGTAGTTGTATCATTGGAATTCTCCCCAAACATTTACCATACCTTGATTAATAACTTTGTATACACATATATATGATCCTTAGTATGTTTACATATATTTTATATGTTATATTTAATTACACATATGAGACACCATGTGTTTGTTGTCTCTATGGGGCTTATTCTTTTAATGTCTATCCATTTCTTCACAAATGATGTAATTTTTCACATTCTTCTTGATACATTTGTCCACTGAGCTACTTCTGATGTGTTTATATACCAGAGTAGAGAAGCAAAGAACATGATGGTACCGATGGCTTTATTACATCCTAGTTTTCAATCTTTTAGATAAATGTCCAAATATGGTATTGCTGAATAAGCATTAGAATAAGTATAGAATACTGTTGAACTTAAATTGTGCAATAGGGTATTATTATGAAACTATTTTCAAAAGACTAAGAAAATTAAAAAATATATGTATTTGAACAAAATTAAAATAGCTACATATCAGTACAGACTACTTTATTAAACAGCACAGGTCTTCACAAATCTATCCTTTGAAATCTCTGGCATTATCTTCTTGCAGGAGAACCTACACATATATGAGAGTTGGTAGAATAGATCATGGCCAAGCAGTGCCTTGTAATAGACCTTTTGGTTCCAGATATGGTGATCATAATCTAATTTTTTTCTATTTATTTTTTTTTTGTTTTGGTGCCATTTCTGGGATTTGAGCTCAGGTCTTAGGCTGTTGTTATTTTCCAATCAAGTTTGGCACTGTGCCACTGCGCCATATCTGGGTTTTTGTTGGCTACTTGAAAACAAGAGTCTCATTATTTTTGCTTGGTCTGATTGAACTGGGATCTTTATATCTCAACCTCCTGTGTTCACAGGAACAAGACACTG
Source organism: Perognathus longimembris pacificus (assembly GCF_023159225.1). Taxonomy (NCBI): domain Eukaryota; kingdom Metazoa; phylum Chordata; class Mammalia; order Rodentia; family Heteromyidae; genus Perognathus; species Perognathus longimembris. Next base: position 8,016,174 of record NC_063171.1, read on the forward strand.
ACACCTAGAATTTGATCATATACTAATTCTGTCAGAATTGAAGAACAGAAGAGGTAATAAAGCTGGATACTAGATGGTTTTCCAAAGAAATCAATGCAGGCTGAAGCCTTTCCAAAAGAAAAAGACAGATTTGGATTTAGTGATTAATTTGAAAATGCATTTAAAATAACCATTATCAGGAAAACTAGTAATAACAAATATTGCTGGGAATGTGGTCAAAAGGGAAACCTATTACACTGTTGGTGGGAAGGTAAAGTTGTTTACCCATTCTGGAAAACAGTTCATTAAAAGACTGAACATAGAGCATCCTTATTACCCAGCAATCCCACTCCTGGACCACAAACCACACCACATTAAAGCCACCAGCACAACCATGTTCATTGTGGTATTCTTTTCCATGTCAAAGATAAGGAATCATCCCAGATATCACTCAGTGGATGAATGTACCAAGAAAATGCAGTATATATACACAATAAAATTCTACCCATCCATCATAAATAATTGTACCGTAAATAAAGAAATCTAAAGACTTGGAAAACATTGTATTAAGTGAAGAAAGCCAGAGCCAAAGAAACAGGATGCATGCTACATGTTTTCCCTCACTTGTGGTAACCGAAATGTTTCTATAACCTAAAATGTGCCTATAAATCTATGAAAAAAACATTCAAATATATATGTACATATATGCATATATGTACATAATACACACACACAGGAACATATAATTTATATAGGACTGTAGACATTTAAACAGTGAGACCAAAGAAGGATATGTATAGGAGTAGTTGACAAAAATTCAATAGCTATGTGCTTAAGTTCATATGAAATAATGTGCTATGAAGTCAACTTCAAGAAAAGGTAACAAGAGATATTTTAGTTGCCATTGTTGCTGTTTTTGTTTTATTTTCTCTTTATCTTGTTTGTTTGTATTTTGGAGGGTAAAAGAGGGCATAGGAATAGTGGAACAGGGTGAATAAATACAACAGTAGTACTCACTACACTTTGTAACAAATGAACATCTTGTAGGTGGAGATGAGAAGAAAACTCTGAGAAAGGGACAGAAAGGGAGGCATGGTTCAAAAAGAATTTTACTCATTAATCTGTACTTGATTCATAAAACTCTAACCCCTCTGTCTTCCACTCTCCAATAATAATAATAAATAAAATAATTGAGAGTAAAAACCTAAGAAGTAAAAAGTAATTTCAGAAGAGACAAACCATAGTCAAACCATAGCAGCTACCCTGTAAAATAGTAAAGGGTCTTTTATCCCATTCTTGCATCCCATATATAGCTTCTGATTAACAATAGTTCAACTAATAATTTTATGATAGTGAAACCAAACTCCAAGTTTCAAACTTTGATCTGTTTTGTGTGCAGTGGTAAGTGATCCAATATTCTCTCGTGATTCCAGATGGTAGCATCAAGATGCACCTGGCAGTCAGCCTTGTAATAGTGATGCAGACAACTCATACTCCATGATATATTGTATTGTTAAGGTTTTTTGAATATTGTGTTTTCATATCTCATAACATCAACAAAATGCCTAGATATATGTATATGTGAGATCCTTAATTCTTTGTTAAATAAAACAATCTTTGAGCATGAAAAAAAAGAAAATTTCTTTTTAAATGTACAGTTCAACTCTAGTCATGTTGGTTTCACCCAGTAAGTATAGTAGTGTTTAACTTGAACTCCATAATTAACGATTGCAAATAGTTCCTGCTTTTACCCTTCCATATTCTTCTTTCTATGAACTGAGAATAAACATTGTAATTTGATCCCTTCATTTACTGGGGACTAAACAAATGTACATGGTTTATACTAAATATGTGGTCTAGATCAGTTAGCTCACTCTAATGTGTAAAATTTACATTCCCCAAATTATTTAAGAATCTTCAAGAAATATTAGACAGTGGAAATGTGGAGTTATTATATCTTATAAATACCAATAAGAACATAGAATTTCTGAATTAGCAAATTTTTTTAATTCAAAACAAAGGAAATTTTTAACGTGTTGCTAGACGTCGATGTCAATTATGTCTCATTGTGTGACTGACCAAGCCATTAAGTGAATGGAGCTTATAGGCTGAAGAAAATGTTGTGCTAGACTATGTCAGCACTATAAACATTTTCCTTCTATTCTGCAGGTATAATAATAAAATACAGAAATAAAAATTATGGAATGCTTTTATATTATTATACTAAATACTGATGTAAAATGCAGAAATTAAAAAATAATAATTTATTGCCTAAATAGATTCCTGAATGGCTACTTTGTTCATTCTTGCTGTTTCCTCAGAAATAAAATTATATTTATTTGTTGTATCAAAAATTTGAGCCAGGTGCCTGTGCCTCATGCCTATAATTGTAGCTACTAGGGGGCTTTTATCTGAGAATAGCAGTTCAAAGCCAGCTTGGGCAGGAATATCCAAAACACTCTAATCTTCAGTTCACCACCAAAAAGCCAGAAATGGAGCTATTCCTCAAGTATTAGAGCTCAAGAAAAGTTCAGGAAATCCCATAGTGACCTGAGTTCAGTCCCCAGTAACTGACACACATACACACACACATAAAAAAAAGAACTGTATCCCTTCCTTATCATCATGTCTGTCCCCAATGCCCAGGGAGTAGCCTTTATTGTTCCTAGGCATGACTTTTGTTACTTTAATACTGATAAAGAAAAGGAGAAAACAAACAAACTGCTTCAGCATTTTAGTAATATATATCATTTACTTTCTAAAAGTGTTCTCATAAGTCACTGCTACATTCACTGCCATGCCATGCTTCACAACAATGTTTTTCTTAAAATACCGCCCAATCTCTTCTCTCTTAATCTGACTATTTCATGGTTCTCCTAATTAAAATGTAAAACACAAATATGATTGCTTAATACATACCCACTTCAGGTTTACGAGAGTTAGTGAATCTTTAGGAGAATTAAATTTGCATAACCTATGGTAAGGATCAGATAAAAACTAGATATAAAGTCCAAATTTCCTTTCAAGAAAAACAAACTTGATGAGGGAGAAATTTAGAGTTATTTTGTCATGGCGATGCTTTCCACAAGTAAGAAGAGAATTGAGGTTATAGATAATTCAAAAGAGGAAAGCAGCTGCTTTTGAAAATATACAAGCTTTGAGGCATCTTTCCTCCACTCTAATTATTGCCTCTGGAACATTGGAAAGAAGGGAAATGGATATATACTTTGTGGTCACATATGCTTTAGCCATAAGCAAAAGAGAAAACAGATGAACATTTGTGTAGAGGCATCTGCACAGTAGTGATAACAATAGCCAAAAATTGGAAAGAATAAAAATACCTATTAAATAATGAATGCAAAAAATGGCTTTTTTTAATTCATTGAAATAAAATGTCTGAATTGATTTAAAATACCAGTTTTAAATTCTGAGCTCCATTCTCTAAGTTCTTGGCATATTTCATAGTAAACAACACATGCTAAATCAAAGAAAAGCTCTAAAGCATGCATCTATCTTGATAAATTGAAAATATTGGACATATTCTGCATTGAGGAATAAAGCTATACAAATCATATCCATTTTAGGATCGAAAATATTCTAACTTTTAGGTGATATCTATTTACATATAACATAGCTCATTGTGGTATTTCATGTAAATGATTGAGGTGTAACTAATAGCTTAGGAGGACACTAGGAATTTATCTAATAGCCAAAAATACATTTCTGCTGGTAATTTTGAGACAGGATCTGTCTTCTTCTTATTTGAAGATACTTAGATAAACAGGGACTCTATACTGTACTCTTAATTCTTTTTGTTTGTGTTGTTGTCACAATAGCTAATTTTTTTATTATCAAACTGAATTACAGAGAGGTTACAGTTTCATACATTAGGCATTCTATACATTTCTTGTACTATTTGTTACCTCATCCCTCATTCCCCCCTCCTCCCTCCCCCTTTCCCTCCCCTCCCATGAGTTGTTCAGTTCATTTACACCAAACAGTTTTGCAAGTATTGCTTTTGTAGTTGTTTGTCTTTTTTTACCCTGTGTCTCTCTATTTTGGTATTCCCTTCCAATTTCCTAGTTCTAACACCAGTATACCCGGTTTCCAATATACTCAGATAAGATACAGAGATAGTGTAGGTACAATCACAGGAAGGTGATACAGGAAGATCATCAATAATAGAGGCTACAGTTACATATGGCACGTTGAAAGTAGTTACAACTGTGATATAACAATCGTTTCCATAACATGGAGTTCTTTTCCCTTAGCATTATCTTATGTGTTTATAAGAGTATAGCTATTGGGCTCCTGTGACCCTCTGCTGTGACTTGCCTAAACCTGTGCTAATTATTCCCTATAAGGGAGACCATAGAGTCCATGTTTCTTTGGGTCTGGCTCACTTCACTTAGTATAATTTTTTCCAAGTCCTTCCATTTCCTTACAAATGGGGCAATGTCATTCTTTCTGATAGAGGCATAAAATTCCATTGTGTATATGTACCACATTTTCCTGACCCATTCTTCTACTGAGGGGCATCTGGGTTGGTTCCAGATTCTAGACAATAGCTAATTTTTAAGAGCTGTTAGGAAGCTGATATATCTTCTTGAAATCATAAAATATAGTTACAATAATAAAGTAGAGCTATTTAGGAGGGTGAGATCTGGGGATCATGGTTTGAAATCAATTGGGGCAGGAAAGTCTGTGAAACTCTTCTCTCAAATTAATCAGTAACAGTCTACAAATAGAGTTATGGCTTAAGTGGTAGGGAGCCAGCTTTGGACAAAAAAAGCTAAAAGGACAATATCCAAATCATGAGTTCCCGCCCCAGTAGTGGTACAAAAAATGTAAAACTTGTAAATATTCTCATTGGAAAAATTGACATTTCAATTATATTTCAGCCACTCGTAGTACAAAACTAATTGAAAAACTTTTACAGAAAGCAATAGTTTAGAATAACTAACTGAGTCAAACACTTCTGTAATCCTGTGAATTCTTGCTTAGAAAGTAAAAGCAAGAAAACAATATGGATAATTATGTTTGCTTTGGAAAATTCATATGGTCTAATATATATGGGCACAAACTGTGTTTACCTTTGTCCCTAGCCTACTCAGAAAGAAAGTCTTATTTATGCTTGGCCCGACAAGATATGTCCTTGAACTCCTAATTTGCCAATGTATTTACTGAATAATAAACAACTATTAACAATAATAAATAAACATAAGTAATATAAATAGATTTTTACAAAAATATCTGGACTCTATGTAGGCTAGATCTAAATATTGATGGAAAACATAAAATATTTTATGAGACTGATTACTTAGATATTAGACAGTATAATTTAGAAAATCTAGACAGGAATATTTTATAGTTGTGTAAATATATCTTCATTACTTTCCATGATGTAATTGTCTCAATATCACTTTCTTCACAGCTTCTTTTACCTGCTTATTCCTAAGGCTGTAGATAATAGGATTTGAGAATGGTGGTACTATAGTATAAAAGATTGAAAGGATGATGTCCTGGATTGTTTCAGAGGTTAAGGAAGGCCTTAGGTAGACAGAGGAGATGGAACTGAGGAAGAGAGTTACCACAAGGATGTGAGGTGTACAGGTAGAAAAGGCCTTTCCTTGTTCTCTGGTTCGTAATTTGAACACAGTAGAAAAAATTTGAATGTATGACAATGCCATGAAGACAAAACAGCTACCTCCAACCCCCAGGACAGACAGAAGCAGCAATAGCTTATTGCTGAAGGTGTCTGAGCAGGACAGCCTCAGCAGAGAAGGGATGTCACAGAAGAACTGAGGGACCACATTGGACTGACAGAAGGACAGCCGTAATGTGTTGCCAGTGTGTACAGCTGCATAGATGAGACCACTGAGTACTGAAGCCAGAGTGCTCTGAACACAGAACTTGTGGTTCATGCGGATAGGATAGTAAAGGGGCTGACAAATGGCCACATAGCGGTCCCGAGCCATGATAGTCAGAAACAGAATTTCCACATAAGCACAATAAATGACCAGAAAAATCTGCGATGTACAGCCAGCCACAGAGATGACCCTGTTGCCAGTGAAAGAGTTGAAGCAGGCATTGGGAACAGTGAGGGAAATGTAGCACATGTCCAAAATAGATAGATTTCTGAGAAAGAAATACATGGGTGTGTGCAGGTTCTGATCAATGGTGGTGACAGTGATGATGATCAGATTCCCTAACAGAGTGGCCAGGTACATCATGAGGAATGACACAGAGAGCAGGATCCTGAGCCTCCAGTCCTCCCCAAAGCTCATGAGGAGGAAACAGGTCACCATGCTGGAATTGGCCATCTATTGATAACGCTGGTTTTCTGGAAAGACAGACATAGAGGAAAGGCAATATAAAAATAACATTATCTGAAATATTTTTCTTAAGAATGTTTGCTTCTGTTTCATCTTATCTCCCATGATGTAGGAAAGGTCCATTTTTGGGTCTTTGATTTCCTCAACCTCTTTGGGGGAAGGCATGATTCCAAGAGAAGAGGAAGCCATTCTCCAGTCCAGTTGTGTGGACGTGACCACAGGGCTCTAGCTCATTTCTTCCCATTAGATCCAATGAGATGTTATTTATATTAATAAGCATTAGAGTTAGATAGCAATGAATATTTCACTTAGGAAAATAAATCTAAGCAGTTCATATCTTAGAATTTGGACAACACATTCAAGTTAGATATTGATACACAGAAGAGGTAAAATCCTTTGAATGTGTCAGTGAATCATCAAAAACTATGGTTTTTTCATTGTTATTCTGGAGAAGTTCTGGATTGAGATAAGGGCTTCTGAATTTTTGTAACATTTAACATTCTTTAAATGTAATTGTGAGGTTGTTTGGGTAACACTCTGACTGCCATTTTTAAGATGTGCATAAGAAAAATCTTTTGATTTTCAAAATAATAGTTCTACAAAGACTACAGGAAAATGAAAACAGGTATTCACTAAAGCTTATTTGTCGTTGTCTAATTGAAACAAATATTAGTAGAGCAATAGTGAAAAATATGTATGTAAAAATAGTTGGAAAATTATGTATGTTACTCTGAGATGAAATATTAAATTTTCTATCAATATTCTGCAAATAATTACTGTGTTTATTTTTTTATTTTTTGCCAGTCCTGGGCCTTGGACTCAGGGCCTGAGCACTGTCACTGGCTTCTTTTTGTTCAAGGCTAGCACTCTGCCACTTGAGCCACAGCACCACTTCTGGCTATTTTCTGTATATGTGGTGCTGGGGAATCAAACCCAGGGCTTCATGTATGGGAGGCAAGCACTCTTGCCACTAGGCCATATCTCCAGCTCCTACTGTGTTCTTTTGAACAGCCTAGATTTAGATAGTTGAACTGCATGTTTTTATGATAAAGACATTACCAATCTTTATATTGGACATTTTTTGCAATTGTGTGCATTGTTTCCTATATAACTATTATTATTCTTAACAAATTCTTTCTTTCCTACCTATGCTTTACATTTCATTATCTTGTATTAAATCACCCACTGTTCCTTAATTGAGATAGTAGTCATCCATTACTGTCACCATTTTAATAACAAAAATAAATCTTATATTTTCATAAATATTGTTGTTTAATTGGGAAATATTGTTCTAATATTTAAATATTATGTTGAACATAAACAATCTACTTAAGAAGAAAGTGTCCAGAGAGTAAGTAAATGTTTCCATTTTTAAGGGAAACATTTTCAGCCTTCCCGTTTTCTGAATCTTATACTGTTGATACCTAGCTCTATGCTACCTCTCTTAATACACTCACTTCCATGATTCCATTCATGTTTCTAGCAGATTATCTAAGATTATGAAGTCACTTCCACTGTTTTGCTCTCTTTATTTTTACTCCCAGTTTTTACTGGGACAATTTTAATGTCCTTTATCTTAAAAAGCAATAGTTGCCTTTGCCTTCCTGATGATTTCCATACCTTTATTCTTTCCTGCTACATCCTTTATAACAATTTTAACAGGGGACACACACATATGCACACACATTCACACATACAATCACACAAATGCACAAGTTTTTTTCTTTTTTTTTTCTTTTTCTGTAACTAACAGCAAAACTTAGGAAAACAGCTATCTGTGGTTAAATTTTCTGACAGGCCTAAATGATTTCATCTTCTACCATAACTGATTGACCAATAACAACTTTTTGTCTTGTATTTATTTACAAATGACTAACTCTACAAGGGACATTTTCCGCAAAGTCATAATTAATATTGTATATGTTTTGGAATAATTAATCATGTTCTCTGTGATGGGTCACATTCTAATTTATTTACTCTTGCCTCACAGTTCTATTTTAAGTAATATGATTGTACTCTCAGTATGGAAATTCTAGAAGTACAAGGAAAACACTGAAAGTAGTAATGTTTTGATTTGGTGAGGAAAACATATAATACACTATACACAAATGCATATAAATATGAGATATGCAGGCAATAATACATAGTGAGAAATTCAATATAGTATAACTGAAGATATTTCACTATTTTGAAAAATTGAAATATGTAACATTGTTGGATGTAGATACACACTATCAGAAGGAGGAATTTTATTCTCTTTACACTACATTACACTTCTTATTGCACTGATATTGGACGCCTAGCTTTACAATCACTATAAAATCATTGTTGAGCTATATCCTCATGCCCCCCAATTTCTTGTCCCTTTTACAGAACTTAGTAAATTAAATAGGTAATTCTAATAAACTGGCATTACTATTATTAGAGTGAACCAATTATAACTCAGAAAACTTTTAATATGACTTTCTTTTTTATTTATTAGAATCTTAGAAGAATTTTAGAATATGTTGCCTTAAAACAAAGTCACATATAAAAATTATTAAAATATATAAATGATAGCTAATTCATAGTTATCATAATGACACAAACAAGTAATTGTATTATTAATCCAGGTTGCTTTTAAATAAAAATATACAGTTCACTTATATTTTAAAAATTGACTACCTCCCTCCTTGTAGCGGATATTTCACGTAGGCACCATTGTATCCTGTCCTGAATTTTGGTATTTTAAGTAAAAATATATATACTTTATAGATATTGAAACTAATTATTTAGATATGAATTTACAACATATACTGTTCTAAATTGACATGTTGTCATGGAAAACTATTAACCAAAACTATGCTAAAATTATACAAGTCAATGAGTACATACCAATAATATCTTTCTACCTAGTGATTGATCTATTTACCCACCACAATACTTTCATGAATAACTACTTCTCTGCCTATCTATTAGGCATTTATCACCTCTTCTATATGCGGTTTGTGGCTGATAAGCCAATGTCCACTTTTAACTTTCTGAAAATTATCTAGATTCTTGTACATTTTCCAAATACAGAGATCCATCACGTATTGTGAGAGTTACATTCTGCTGAGACAGGTGAAAACCCATGAAGTAGCACCAGTAGTCATCCATCATAGGAGTCCTTGGAGCATAACTCCCACAATATTTCTATTGCTTTTATCTGTCAGATGTGAATCCACTTCCATGTCAGATATCACTATGGTGGCATTGAAAATTACTGCAACAATCATATTAAAGAGAATAAATTCTTGTGCTCTATTGTCTTTTTAAGAAATACCTGTTTCTTAATTTAGCTGACTTTCCTGAAATTGTTGTTATTAAAAAGTAAACTTCAGCATTGCATTTATAATCTAACTGCAAGTACTTATTCTTGAATATTTCATGGTCTTACATGAGAGAAAATGTTAGAGTTTTTCTTATTACCTTCTCCAAATCAACTCTGAAAACAATTTAAACAAATTTTACCACACAGAAGGGCTTGGAAATATCTTCGGAGAAACAAAGAACCATTCTTACATTGTATAAAGATGTCATGTATGTCCAGTTTTATATTCATATTCCCATTTATCTCCACCAAAGCCCTGGGGACCTCCATCCTCTCCATTCAGGGACAACAGTATTCCTGAGGGTAACTTTTCAAAGATAATCATTTCCAGAACACAGGTGAGAAAATCGAGGTTTTTTGAATATTTTTACCTGTAGAAGTCTATAAGTAGTTTTAAAGTCAAGACTTAAAAAATTTAGGGGTAATATTAATTCAGTCCTCTGATGGTCTATCAAATGTGTGTGTGTCTATGTGGAATTTAGAGACAAACAACTTTTATTCTGATGAAGTCAGATAACTACTTTCATGAAGTAATAGTAAGTTTATAAACACCAAAGACAAATATTTATATCGAATAAAAAACAAACTCCCATCAGAGAATAATTCAATATATGGCAGTTCCACTGCTGAGGAGTAAAAGACACAAAACACCAATTTGTTTTGAAATAACATTTTGAAAATAACATAATGAGAAAATTCCCCAAACTCTTTCTACAATGCCAACATTAGCTTTATGTGAAAATCACACAAGTGCATAAAATGATTAAAAGACAGTCTAGCATTCACAATGAATAAAAATGATTTTTTCACAAAATATTAATAAGAAGGGCTCAACTATATATTAAAAATTGCAAACAAAAAAGTGTTTACCATCATCAAGTTTGTTTTGTCATAGGGATATAAGGATGGCTTGACATATACAAATTAATATGGATATATTCTATATGATCATTTCTTGGACACAGAAAAATAATTTAACAAATTTTCCCATTTTCCCATTTTATTTTTGAGACAAGGTCTCACGATATAAGCCAAGCTAATCTGGACATTGCTATGTATGTAGTTCTTCTTGCTCTCTGAGTATGATCTACTTGCCTCAACATTCTGATGGTAAAAATGAAAGACATGTACCAACACCCCTGGCATATATTTTCCTATTAAGGTCTCCCTCTGGGAGACCTTACAGATACATCACTTGATGTCTAAGGCAGATCAATTACACAGAAGACTAAAAGACATTCATTTAAACTAATCAAGATGGTACCAAATCAATTTCTTTCAGATGATGTGATTTTTTAAAGACATACTAATTAAAGACCCTAGAAAGAAACTGTTAATGCTAAACAGTTTGATTAAAGACACAGTGTACAAAAATGAATGAACTGAATAGTAAGAGTATTTGGAAACAATACAAGGAAGCTATGCAAAAATTAAAAATATTTTGTTTACAATATTTGAAAACTCATGGGAATAAAATCTAAACAAGGTAAAGACTTCTATAGTGAACACTATGAAATATTGATAAAAGTGAACATACATGTAAAGATCTTCCAGGTAAAATGCTGAATAAATTAATAATATCAAAATAGCCATATTTCCCCTAAAACCTATAAGATCAATCAATTAAATACCTATTAGAATTTCAGTGGCTGGCTGGGAAGATGGCAGAGGAGCAGCAGAGCCCAAGCTGACCTCCCTCCGAAATCGCAGTTTTACCACTCCAGGGAAACTTACTCCTAGAAAGGCAGCCCAAGTAAGTTATAACAGTACAGGGATTCTGACCAGGGAGGAAAATTGACTTTGCTGGGCTGAAAGCACAGATTTGAGCTCCGGGTGGCATCCCACCACTACGGCAGTGCCGGAGCTGGCACAGTGCCCTGAACTCTGTGCACATAAAGCACACAGCAGCAATGAGGAAGAAATCCTCCAGATGGCGGGAGACAGATGCGGATAGCAGGCTCTAAACAGACAGGATGAAATGGCAGAGAACGTGTGAGTACCGCACAAAAGACATTCTCACTCACACCTATAGAGCAGCTTCTGGAACATAGTCTTCCTCCACTGCAAGAGCAAAGCGCCATCTTCGACACTGGCATAGGGTTAGACAAGACTGGAACTAAAGTAGGCCTGGGGAAAGTGAGGACAAAGGAGCCATCTCTGAAAAGGGCAAGAGGGACCAACCAGTGAGAACCAGCTCCACCCAGGAAAACAACCCCTGCCCAGGAGGTGGGCAAGTCCCGGGCCATGGCTCACAAACTCAGGTGAACTCAGCCAGAGGTGCCCTGCCCTGCCCACTGGAATTTCTAAATTAAAATAGAAAGTGGCGAGCAGCTACCAGCAGCATGCAACAACCAGACGAGAGAATAAACAGTTCCCTAGACAGATAAACGGTCCTATCACAGAGGAAGCCCAATTCCCAGCCCCAAACTAGCTGAATTCCATAGCCAGCTCTTCCCAGGAGGCCACCCTGCCTAGGAGAGAGGAACCTCCCCCAGGAAAGCCACTCTCAGCCAGGTAAACCAGGCCAGAGGTGGCCTGCCCTGCTGAGTCCACACCCTATTCAAAGCCAGGCTTTAAAGGCAGCAGCCCAACAGCAAATGGGAGGAGTCATGGTTCCCAAGACTATTCAGGTCCCCCATCTACAGAGGATACCCAAGTCCTACCTGAAAGCTGTGCAAACCACAGAGCACCAGGATTTCACTAATAGGGGAGGGGGTCAAAGCAGTTCCACCCCCTGCAAACTCAAAGCAAGTCAACCATCTCAAGGAAACCAGACACTGTAGAAAGCCCACCCAAACAAGAAAGACTCCATTTTTTAAAACATTTTTTAAACTTTTTTTTTAATTACTGAGACATCATTGGGTTTTTGTTTTCCACTTTTATTTGTTTGTTTATTCATGGTTTTTTTGTTGTTTGTTTTTCTGGTTTTTAAAAATAATTTTTCTGTGTTCTGTGCATTTGTCTTCAAGTATTTTTTGTTTGTTTCTCTCATCACATTCTCATTCTTTAAAATTACTTTCCTATGAATAACACCTCCACTCTTTTCTGCTAATTCTCCATTGTCTATCATTTTAACGTTGTTCTTTCTACTGATTCTACTCTTCTCCACATTTCCACGTCACTGGAACTAAACCAAAATCATCACCCCCCACCATACATTTTTCTCTATTCGCTTCACTACCTCTAACTTACCCTCCTGATTTACTTCCAGGACCTCCAGATTCCATTGATCCCTAGTTATTGGATAGAAGGTATTCCTGTTCAATCCGAGTGAATCAAAGGGGTTCATAGAGAAAGCCAGCCTGTCCAAAAAGAACTTAATATAAAGAACAAAAATTACTCATAAGGTTGTAACAGTAAAAAGTACCTACTGAATACAGGGCTCAGGATTGGTTGTTATATTAAAATTGTACTCCTTAGGAACACCAAATCTAATTTTATACACAGGTATAAAATGTAACTCTATATAATTGTGAACCTCTAAGATTTACACAACAGTGCTTGGTAAGGTCTGCTTTGGGTCTTAAACGGTGCTCACAGGTGCTTGTAGATTGGCATTCAGAATCCAAATGGGCAGAAGAAGCACAAGAAAGATGGCAAACAATGAAGTCTTATCTCCCACTCAAAACAAGCAGGAAGCAGAGCAGTCAATCAAAGACATAGAAGAGAACCCTCAAAATGCTCTACAAAGTCTACTGATAAACATGTTAAATGAAAAGTTTGAATCAATACATCAATCCTTCCATAAATTAATAGACTTTTTCATGGCCTCGACAAACAGAAAGATAAATGAACTTCAAGAGTCAAATGAAAAGATAGCTACCAAGCTAAAAGATTTGAGAGACAGCACTCAAAATCAAATTAATGAAGTAAAGAAGTCTGTGCAAGACCTAAGAGATAATTATAGCAAGGACATGGAAATCATCAGGAAAGACCAGTCAGAAGGAAAAGAGATTCAAAATCAAGTAGCTAGCCTACAGTCATGACTAGATGAAGCAGATGATTGAATCTCAGAAGCTGAAGATTCCCTAGAATCTATGGCAAAAGATAAAAAACAAATAAAAAATTAATTCAATCGACAAAACAGATCACTCTAGGAGTTCCAAGACACAATCAGGAAGCCCAATTTAAGGCTAATAGGTATTGAAGAAAACCTTAGAGAAAGAAGTTAATGGAATAGGCAACCTATTTAACAGAATATAAGCCGAGAACTTTCCAAATATCCAGAAGGATAGCCTATACAGATACAAGAAGCGTTTTGAACCCCAAACCAACCAGACCAGAATAGGACATCCACTGACACATTGTGATTAAAACAGAGTCAATAGAGTCCAAGGAAAGAATCCTTAAAGCTGTTAGGGAGAAGAAAACAATGACATAAAAGGAAAAACAATCAGAATCACCACTGACTTCTCAGCAGAGACCATGAAAGCAAGGAGAGCCTGGAATGAGGTATACCAAACACTAAATACAAATAACTACCAACCAAGAATACTGTACCCAGCTACACTCTCATTCATAGCTAAAGGTCTAACAAAAGTCTTCCACAGTAAGGAAAAACTGAAACAATATATCACCAGCAAACCAGCTTTACAGAAAATCCTCAAGGATGTATTACACAGGGAAAATAATCAAGATCCCAATGCAGAAGAGAAGTGAACCCAAAATACAAAACCAGAATATTAGGTCAAGAATTGGGAAGACACAGCTTTTAACAAGATAGCTATAAGGAAAGGAACAAACAATCAGCTCTCAATCCTAACTCTCAACATTAATGGACTTAATTCTCCAATCAAACGACATACACTCATAAGTTGGATCAAAAATCAAGATCCATCTTTCTGCTGCCTCCAAGAGACACATCTATCCAGCAAAAGTAAGCATCTTCTAAAAGTGAAAGGCTGGAATCAAATCTATCAAGCAAATGGCCCCCATAAGCAGGCTGGAGTTGCAATCCTAGTATCAGATAAAATTGACTTCAAATTAAAAATGGTAAGAAGAGACAAAAAATGTTACTACATCCTAATAAAGGGATCTCTCCTACAGGAAGATATAACCATGCTAAATATCTACACACCCAACTTCATCAAACAAACACTATTGACTCTAAAATCACTCATGGACCCAAACACATTGATAGTTGGGGATTTTAACACTCCACTGTCACCTCTGGACAGATCAACACACCAAAAACTGAACAAGGAACCACAGAAGTAAACACTGCAAAGACCAACTAGACTTAACCGACATCTACAGAATATTCCATCCAGCAACACCAGAATATACATTCTTCTCAGCAGCACATGGAACATTCTCCAAAATAGATCACATCTTGGGACACAAATAAAATCTGTACAAATTCAGAAGTATCAAAACCATTCCCTGCACTCTCTCAGACCACAATGGAATAAAATTAGAGCTCAACTCAAACAGCCACCACAGAAAATCCTACAATTCATGGAGACAAAACAAGACAGTGCTGAACCATCAGTGGGACAATGGAGAAATTAGAACAGAAAACCAAACGTTTATGAAATTAAACCAAGATGAACACTCAAAGTACAAGCTCCTTTGGGACACAGCAAAGGCAGTACTCAGAGGAAAATGTATAACTCTGAGTGCCTATACCAACAAACTAGAGAAACAGCAACTCAATAATTTAAGGAAGCACCTTAATCTCCTTAAAAAAGAACAACAAGCCAAACCCCAAGTCAATAGATGGAAGCAAATAATTAAAATCAAATCAGAATCAAATGAATTAGAGACAAAAAAAAAAACATAAAAAGAATCAGCAAAACAAAGACTTGGTTCTTTGAAAAAATCAACAGATAGACAGACACCTAGCAAACCTGACCAAAAACTGAAGGCAACACACCCAAATAAACAAGATCAGAGATGAAACAGGTAACAACACCACAGAAACAACCAAAATTCAGAACACAATAAGTGACTATTTTGCAAACCTTTATGCCAACAAATTTGAGAACCTGGAAGAAATGGATGATTTTTTTTTTTAATTTTTTTGGCCAGGCTTAGGCCTTGGACTCAGGGCCTGAGCACTGTCCCTGGCTTTTTTTTTTTTTTTTTTTCTCAAGGCTAGTACTCTGCCACTTGACAGTGCCACTTCTGGCCATTTTCTATAGATGTGGTGCTGGGAATCAAACCCAGGGTTTCAGGTTTTCGAGGCAAGGACTCTGGCCACGAGGCCATATTCCCAGCAAGAAATGGATTATTTCCTAGAAAAAAATTGATATCCCCAAACTCAACCATAAAGATTTCAACCTTCTAAACAGACCCATATCCAGCATTGAAATAGAAATGGCAAAATGTGATTTCCCATCCAAAAAAGCCCAGGTCCAGACAGATTCACAGCAGAATTCTGTAAGGCCTTCAAAACAGAACTCACACCAATGTTTCTCAAACTCTTCAATGAAGTTGAAAGAGAAAGTTCAGTACCAGACACATTCCATGAAGCCAGTATACCCTCATCCCCAAACCAGGAAGGGACTCAACACGGAACGAGAACTATAGAGTGATTTCTCTGATGAACATAGATGCAAAAATTCTCAACAAAATTCTGGCCAATTGACTTCAACAGGTCATAAAAAATTTCATACACCATGTTCAAAGTGGATTCATCCCAGGGATGCAAAGTTGGTTCATTATACGTAAGTCAATTAATGTAATCCACCACATCAACTGGAGCAAGGTAAAGATACACATGGATATATCTCTGGATGTGGAAAAGGCATTCGATAAAATCCAGCACCCATTTATGCTAAAAGCCCTGGAAAAACTGGGATTCCAGGGAACACTCCTGAATATAATAAAGGCAGTTATGACAAACCAACAGCAAGCATAATTTTAAATGGGGAAAAGTTAAAGCCATTCTTTTAAAATAAGGAGCAAGGAAGGGATATCTGCTCTCTCCCTTTCTCTTCAACATAGTATTAGAATTCCTAGAAAGAGCAATTAGACAAGAAGAAAATATAAAGGGTATCCAAATAGGAAAAGATGAAGTTAAACTTTCTCTCGTTGCAGATGACATGATACTATACCTAAAGAACCCCATAGACTGTACCACCAAGCTACTAGAGACGATCCAAAACTTTGGCAAAGTTGCAAGATATAAAATAAACCCTCAAAAATCAATGGCCTTTCCATATGTTAATTAGCCAAACGCTCAGTCTGAACTCAGGAAAGCAACTCCTTTTGCAATAGCCTCAAAAAACATAAAATAGGAATTACCTTAACCAAAGAAGTGAAAGATCTCTATGATGAGAATTTTTAAAACATGAAAAACAAAATTAAGGCAGAACTAAGGAAATGGAAAAACCTACCATGCTCCTGGATTGGGAAGATTAATATAATCAAAATGGCAATATTGCCAAAGGCTATCTACAAATTCAATGCAATACCCATTAATATCCAAACACCATTATTTAATGAAATAGAGGAAGCAATCCAGAAATTCATATGGAACAATAAAAGATGCAGAATAGCAAAAACAATCCTAAGCAGAAAGATCAGTGCTGGAGGAATTACAATACCAAAATTCAAGCTTCACTATAAAGCTATAGTAATCAAAACAGCTTGGTGTTGTCAACAGAACAGGCCTGAATACCAATGGAACAGAAGTGAAGACCCAGAAATGAACTCAGAGATCTATGTCTACTTAATCTTTAATAAAGGAGCTAAAACAATAGGATGGAAGAAACATAGCCTCTTTAATAAATGGTGCTGGCAAAACTGGTTCAAGACATGCAACAAACTAAAACTAGATCCTTATATATCACCCTGCACCAAAATCAATTCCAAATGGATCAAAGACCTCAAAATTAAAGCAGATACACTGAAAACACTACAAGAAGGAGTAGGAGAAACACTTGGGCTCCTTGGCACAGGACAGAACTTCCTTAACAAAGACTGAGAAATGCTACAAATCAAAGAAAGGATGGACAAATGGGACTGCATCAAACTGCAGAGCTTCTGTTGGGCAAAGGACATAGCTCCCAAGATAAACAGAAACCCCGCAGATGGGGAAATGATCTTTGCTGGCATACAATGGACAAAAGCCTCATATCTAAAATATATGCAGGACGAAAAACATTACAATTCTCCAAGACAAAACCGCAAAGAACAAACAGCCTCCTCAACAAGTAGGCTAAAGACTTAAAAAAAGAGACTTCTCTGATGAGGAAATGATAATGGCCAGAGACATATGAAAAAGTGCTCTGCATCACTGGCCATAAAAGAAATGCAAATCAAAACAACATTGAGATTCCATCTCACCCCAGTAAGAATGTCATATCCCAAGAAAACTAACAATCATAAATGTTGGAGGGAATATGGCCAAAAGAGAACCCTACTTCATTGTTGGTGGGAATGTAAACTGGTTCAGCCACTCTGGCAAGCGGTATGGAGATTCCTCAGAAGGCTAAGCAAAGAGCTCCCCTATGAGCCAGCAGCCCCACTTTTGGGCATCTACCCAAAAGACCACAAACAAGAACATACTAAAGCCACCAGCAAACAATGTTCATCGCAGCACAATTTGTCATAGCTAAAATATGGAACCAACCGAGATGCCCCTCAGTAGATGAATGGATCAGGAAAATGTGGTACATATATACAATGGAATTTTATGCCTCTGTCAGAAAGAATGACATTGTCCCATTCATAAGGAAATGGAAGGACTTGGAAAAAATTGTACTAAGTGAAGGGAGCTAGACCCAAAGAAACATAGACTCTCTGGTCTCCCTCATAGGGAATAATTAACACGAGTTTAGGCTAGTCACAGCAGAGGATCACAAGAGCCCAATAGCTATGCCCTTATGAACACATAAGACAATGCTAAGTGAAATGAACTCCATGTTATGGAAACAAGTGATAAATCACTGTTGTAATTACTTTCAACATGCCATGTGAAACCATAGCTTCTATTGTTGATGATCCTCTTGTATCCCCTTCCTGTGGTTGTACCTGCACTATCACTGTGTCTTATCTGAGTACATTGGAAACAGTGTATGCTGGCATTAGAACTAGGAAAGTGAGAAGGAATACCAAAATGGAGAGACACAGGATAAAAAGACAAACGACTACAAAAGCAATACTTGCAAGGCCATTTGGTGTAAACCAACTGAACAACTCATGGGGGGATAGGGAAAGGGGAGGGGGTTGGGGGGGAATGAGGGACGAGGTAACAAACAGTACAAGAAATGTATCCAATGCCTAACGTATGAAACTGTAACCTCTCTGTACATCAGTTTGACAATAAAAAAACAAATAAAAGTACAATAGAATTCTAAAAAATACAAAAAGAACAATTTCAGTGGTATTCTTTACATAGATCAAGATATTTTGTAATCATAATGGCAACTCCTTTATACAACTACTTAAAAAATATAAAAGATTAAAATCAATTGCAAAATTAAAAATTCACCATACAAAATAACCTTTTCAAAAATAATATTTAAGTTAGGTTATTACAGTATCTGACTTCCAACTATATTGCAAAGCTTTAGTATTTAAGGCAGCATGGTAACCTCATAAAAGTTGATTAATGGAATTTAACTGGAGCTATAGAAATATATCCACATACCAAAAATCAAATTATTTTTTAAAGAGATGATAGAAATACAAACAGGGAAGAACAATGTCTTCCACAAACAGTTTTTTGAAAAAATAAATTCTCAAGAGCAGAAGAATGAAACAAGTTCATGTATTCATCACAGAGGTCAACTAAAGCCAGGAACCAGGATCTTTTGTCTACAATTCGAGTTATTTAGGAAGGAGAGATCTGAAAAATGACATTTTACAGCTAGTCTAGACAGGCAAGTCCTTGAGATTCTATTTCTACTTAATGAGCCAAAAGCTAGATTAAAGGTGAGGTTCCAGTGGCAGAACTCTGCAAGTGTAGTGCCTGAGTTCAAACACTGTTACTGATAAAGAAAAGTCTACTCAAAAAAGATTAAAATCTTAAAAGTTAGATCATAAAATATTAAACCACAACCACAAAACTTAGAGTCGAATTTTACATAATATTTCTGATCTTATATAAGGGTTTACAATGTCCTTTGAAAACATAGACTACAAAGCCTTAACTAGGCAAATGGGATTATATGAAAGTTTAAAACTCCACAGTGAAATAAGCAATTGGGAACAGAAAACAGAGCATAGAGAATATTTCAAAATGGAAAAATACATTTTTTGAATAGATAATTTATTAAGGTTAATCTCCAAATATGTAAGAAACTCAATAGCAAGAAAACAACAATCTGACAGAATACAAAAGCTGGACAATTCCTAAAAATACATTAAAAAAAAAGAAGTAGATAACCAACAAGATATGAGAAAATGTTCAGTACCATTAGTAATTAGTAATATGCAAATTAAATGACAATGAAATTCTATTTTGCTATAGTAAGAAAGGCTAATATCAGCAATAAACCATAAAATTAGTTGCAGTACACTATGTAACTTTCCAATTTTTGACATATAAATTAGCATGCCTTTTATAGGAACTAGTATGGAGGTTTCACAACAAAGTCAAACAAAAGTACTGTTTTCTCACATTATGACAACTGGGGACATATTCAAAAGAAATCAAATATGTATATTACGTAGTGTGCATATTCACACTTATCTATAATTATTTGCAATAACCAAGATAAGGAATCAGTCTGGGTATCAAGGAAGGATTGATGATATTCAAAATTCTATTATTCACTTCTATGAAATTATCTTAACTGGATTTTGTTACTCTCCACAAACAAGTGATAAATTCATGCAGTCTCTGTTTCTGGTTTATTCTACTTAGCTTATCTTCTATGAAAATCTACATTGCTGAAGAATAATTGCTTTCAGCAACTGGCACATAAGGGATCAAGGCATGACTGATAAAGAGGAATGATTAGAGCTAAAAAGAGAAAATAAAGCCTGCTACTCAATTGTATGTTAATGGTATTGCAGCTAAAAATAGTATATTACATGTATCAAAATAACTAGAAGCATTTTTAATATTCTCTAATGCAAACACCAATGATGAACCTTTGCGATGACAGGCATACTAAATACCATAGGTGGATATTATGCAGTATACTTGTGTACTAAAGCATCAAAATATGCCTCATAAATATTATATATTTTAAAATAAATATGTGAAAAATAGAACCAGGTTTCTTGAGGGCATAGATGAAGTTGGGAAATGATAGAGTGCTAGTCTTCAATATAAAAGCTAAGGTTGGGTAACTAGGCCCTGGGTATAATTCCCAGAACCAGTAAATATAAATAAGTAAATAAATAAATAGTGTGCATATGATTAGATGATTAAATGGATAAAATGAAATTATTTTTACATCATAGATATATTAAATAATGAAATATTAAATGAAATATACTTAGCATAAAAGACAAGTCCTGTTTGATTTTAATCAAATAAAATATCTTAAAAAGTTGATTTTATAGATGAGACTCAGATGATACCAAATATGGGGGAGAGTAAATAAAAGGAAGGTACAAGTAGAAGATAGTTAATGATACAGGGGTAAACACAGAGATGAGAAATAAATATCTTATTAGATTGCACTATAATATAAACACTTTGAATGTTTTACATATCTCAAATAAACCTGTAATGGTGAATTTTGACTGTTCCCACATTTCAGACGAATGTTTAGAGTGATGAATATATTTTCTACTCTATGTCATAAAAGAACATATATGTATATGAAAATATTACATTATATCCACAAAAGTGCACAATTATTATTTGTCCATCAAAATTAAAATGAAATTTAGTAAATTTAATAAAGTAAATATATATATATGTTCAATAAGGTAAGTCTAAGCCCTATATATTTAAATTACCAAAATAGTGCTATTTATTATATATACACATATATAAAGATATGTATCCACTATCTATTTATATATTAATGCTACATAGTCATGATTTTGAGGAATTTACATTAATAAAATCTCCATAAACTACAAGATATCAAATGTTTATTGCAATTTCTTCCAAGTGCCAGTTTTGGTCAGGTATACAGCTATAGTTCTAGTTACTTGACAGGTGAATTTTCTTTGAGGCATTATGAATTATTAAATCCAATCAAACCAAAACTTAGACTTCATCCTATCTTAATCAAAAATCTCCATATGCTGTCATACTCCTTTGTGATTTAATCCTAGCTATGTAGTTTGCTATGGGAGGATTTCTGTCAGGCAAAAACATGCCAATCTATTCCAAGAGTAATAAAAGCAAAAAGGACCTGGGTGTGGCTGGTGTATAGCACATGCCTAGTATGTGAAACGGTCTTAGTTCAAAGTTCAGTAACTCTAAATAAAATCCAATTTTATGCAAAATAAAATCTTAAAATTTTATGGAACCAGGAAAAATATTAACTAATGTAATGTTTTGAAAGAAAACAAAGCCTAAGGCATTATAACTGTCTGATTAAAAGTCTGATAAAGAATGAGTATAACTCAAACAAGATGGTTTTAGAATACATAGAAACATCAATCAGAGGAAGAGAATTAAAAGCTCATAAATATTTTCTGGCATTTAGAAATGATTGACATTTTACAAAGGTGTCCAGAAAACACAATGATAAAAAGGCATCTGTACTGAATAAGTTCAGATAGAAATAGAAAGTGCTTGGAAAATAAAATTACACTCTGTCCTTCATCCTATGCAAAAACAAAGATAATTGCAAAAATCCTGAAAAAAAATGTGTCTCAAATCTATTAGGTTGGCAAATGATTTCTTGGATGAAACTCCAAAAAGAAATAGAAAAGGCCATATCTACAAGATACTGTATCCTTCTACAACAAGAATAATTCTGAACTAACCCACAGAAAAAGTTTTGTCTGTGCCTTGTGAAATTTCAGTGGAACCCAAGCCCTGGAAGTGACACAGTGAACTATAGGTCTGCTTATTAGTGGCAGAACATCTGAGTGTGTTCGTGGACAAAGGGACTCCAACCCTATATTTCAAAGGACTGGGCTTCAACCCCATTTGGCCTTGAGTTTTATATTAAATCATCTACCAAGGGATTCCTTTGACAGGATCTTCTTCCCTCTCACATTGGTTTTGATCAAGTTACCCTGTAATTAAGCTGTGGCCCACCCTCAGCTGTGATCTCATTTTAGTACTGCTCACATAAGGACCCAGAAGAAGACTCAACATCTGTTTCATCTGAGGTGTTTTTGCCACTTCTATCTCCCTGTAGATTCTGAAATGTTCCTGCCTTGAATCAACTTCCCCCCTCCAAATAGTTCATGATATTCCACCCACACATAACACTGCAGGAAGTTGTGCCTTGCCCTCCTAAGCAGGTGTGGATGCCCCTGTGCTCCACAGAACATGGTAAGGGGCCCAATTCAGCTCTACCCACTTTTTATTACAAAGAAGCTGATGTTGCACCTATGTAGGGACTGTTGTGTGATTCATTCATCTAAGCCATCAGAAAAATATTTCAAGCTTCATTCTCTCCCCACAAGGTAAGAAGCCTTATCTTGGTCTCGTCCCAATTATTGTAATCTAGGAACTCAACTGCCGGTGGAGGGATACTGAGAGATTCACACATCTTTGCCACCTTACCTTGATTTCTCACATCCACCTGAGAGCAGAGACTACTACTGAGATTGTCCCCTTTGTGGGCATTTTAGGAACAAACTTGAAGGCACAAAAGAACTACACGGAAGTGCATCCATCTATGCCAACTCTACGGGATTGCTAGCCTCTACACAACAGTGGGTCCTGAAGGCCCCTGGCTCTATGGTGTCCTCCCTGGGCAGGGAAGTACAGGGAGGCATATCCAAATAGGCCTGCAGCTGCCATTCACTGTAGTTCCTCCAGAAACCCTTTATTTCAATTTCAGATTCTAGCAGCTGTAATCAATGACTAGTTCTCTCTGCAAAGGGATTGTTGGTATCTTTAGCCAGTTAGGGGCATGTAGATGAGTATGTCAAAACCAGTTTGCCAATAGTTTGTGATTTAGCTGGGAGCTCAGTCTCAGTTCCTCCTATGTAAGAGACAATTCTTAGCAATGTACTGCTCAGCGATGTGCCCATTTTAATCTAGATGACAGGCATGGTAAACTCTGGCCCCCAGCAGATTCTCAAGCAGTCCTAAGTCCCAGTGCCAGGCACTATCTACAGTTTGGGAGCAGTTTTGATGGCCTTTAGACCTACAGGGATGCTTAATCAATGACACTCTTCAGTCCCATGTGGTGATTTTTATTTCATTTTTGATATTAAAATAACCGCATAACCTGAACATGTCACAGAATAGTTTTGGAACTGAACCTGAAATATGTGATGGATATCAATTTCTCAAATATATGCATTTTCTCCTTTCCCAGTTTTTCTATACTAATACTTACTATTGCCAACGGAGATATTTTAGCCTAAATTCCTCATCTCACTTTGCATTAATAATCCCATATATGCATTATCACAAGGCACTAAACTTAGGTACTGGTGGCTCATGCCTAGATTCCTAGCAACTCAGAAGACGGAGATTCAAGGATTACAGTTTGAAGCCAGCCAGGGTAGGAAAGTCTGTGAGACTGCCATCGCAAA